>NW_022265965.1:32500-52500 GCF_002021735.2 Oncorhynchus kisutch | reverse complement strand
GTTTTACGTGCTCCTTATCCAAGGTCTGTTGGACAAGATGGCGCCCGAGAAGAAGGCTGGCATTTTAAGGTGTTCCTTATCCAAGGTCTGTTGGACAAGATGGCGCCCGAGAAGAAGGCTGGCGTTTTAAGGTGTTCCTTATCCAAGGTCTGTTGGACAAGATGGCGCCCGAGAAGAAGGCTGGCGTTTTAAGGTGTTCCTTATCCAAGGTCTGTTGGACAAGATGGCGCCCGAGAAGAAGGCTGGCGTTTTACGTGCTCCTTATCCAAGGTCTGTTGGACAAGATGGCGCCCGAGAAGAAGGCTGAAGTGTTAACGTGGTCCTTATCCAAGGTCTGTTGGACAAGATGGCGCCCGAGAAGAAGGCTGGCGTTTTAAAACACGTTCCTTTATCCAAGTGTGGGTAATTTTGTACGTTTCATTGCGTTGTTTGTAACTAGTTTTTTTTAAACTTATTTTGCACATAATGTTGCTGCTACCGTCACTTTTGACCGAAAAATAACTTCTGGACATCAGAACTGTGATTACTCAACATGATTTGGCAGAATCGTTTTTCTTTCCTTTAACAAGTTTGACGAGACTGACGTGAATGTCATTCTGCTTTCCCGGGAACAGGCCCAGATCACCGTCATTTGCGTGAAGAGAAGGCAGAGAAATAGGGTCCGGAGGGCGGGCTGCCTTCTGAGAATTTGTAGGCGATCGAATAAACCCCCACTGCCTTCCTTTCTGCTAGCAAACGTGCAATCTTTGGGAGATAAAATCGATGAACGGGACAGTCAAAACTGTAACATCTTATGCTTCTCGGAGTCGTGGCTGAACAACGACATTATCAACATACAGCTGGTGTTACGGCTTTCTTCCGTTGAAGGAGAGTCGGACCAAAATGCAGCGTGGTTAAATCGAGACATCTTTAATAACGATGAAAACGAACAATAAAAAACAACCAAACGGAAAATGTGAAAACCTATACAGCCTGTCTGGTGACAACTAACACAGAGACAGGAACAATCACCCACAAACACACAGTGAAACCCAGGCTACCTAAATATGGTTCCCAATCAGAGACAACGAGAATCACCTGACTCTGATTGAGAACCGCCTCAGGCAGCCATAGACTCTGCTAGAAAACCCCACTAAGCCACAATCCCAAAACCTATGAAAAACCCCCATACAACAACACAACACAAAATAACCCCATGTCACACACTGGCCTGACCAAATATATAAAGAAAACACAAAATACTAAGACCAGGGCGTGACAGCTGGCTGGTTATCCTCTCTGGCGCAGGCGTGCTGCTAGTGACCTCGACAACATCCGGTGAAATTGCAGAGTGCCAAATTCAAAATACAGAAATAAAGATTCATAAAAATAACAAGTGTTATACATCGGCTTAAAGATTAACTTCTTGTTAATCCAGCCGCTTTCTCAGATTTCAAAAAGGCTTTACGGCGAAAGCACACCATGCGATTATCTGAGGACAGTGCTCCGCCTACAAAAGCATACAAACATTTTCCAACCAAGTAGAGGAGTCACAAAAGTCAGAAATAGCGATAAAATGAATCACTTACCTTTGGAAGATCTTCATCTGGTTGCAGTCACAAGAGTCCCAGCTACACAATAAATGTTTGTTTTGTTCGATAAAGTCCCTCTTTATATCCCAAAAACTCAGTTTTGTTGGCTCGTTTTGTTCAGTAATCCACTGGCTCAAAGCAGGTCAAAACATGCAGACAAATACATCCTAATAGTACCGGTAAGGTTTGTCGAAACATGTCAAACGATGTTTATAATTAATCCTCAGGTTGTCAATTTTCTAAATAATCAATAATATTTCAACCGGACAACAGCGTTTCAATAGAAAGGGAAAAGAACGAGGGGTGCGCTCACTGTCACGCAAACCAGCACTGCATGCTTCCCCAGTCCCCTGACAGAAAGGTCTCAATCTTCTTAGTTTTTCAGAACACACGCCTGAAACAATGTCTAAAGACTGTTGACATCTAGTGGTAGCCATAGGAACTGCAATCTGGGTCCTAACCCATTAGATACTCAACAGGCATTCAATTGAAAACCACCCACATTTAAAAAAATCCCACTTCCTGGATGGATTTTCCTCAGGTTTTCGCCTGCCATATCAGTTCTGTTATTCTCACAGACAATATTTTAACAGTTTTGGAAACTTTAGAGTTTTTTTCTATCCAACTCTACCAATTATATGCATATCCTATATGCTTCTGGGCCTGAGTAACAGGCAGTTTACTTTGGGCACGCTTGTCATCCAGACGTCAAAATACGGCCCCCTAGCCCAAAGAGGTTTTAAACGCTGTATCGGCTGGATAGAACAGCGGAGTCTGGTAAGACTCATTACACCGAAAACTTCCTGTGGACGATGCTGTCCTAGTAAGGGTTGATACAAAGCTGTTGTAGCAAGGGTTGATACAATGCTGTCCTAGGTAGATTAATACAATGCTGTCCTAGGTAGATTAACACAATGCTGTCCTAGGTAGATTAACACAATCCTGTCCTAGGTAGGGTTGATACAATGCTGTCCTAGGTAGATTAATACAATGCTGTCCTAGGTAGATTAACACAATGCTGTCCTAGGTAGATTAACACAATCCTGTCCTAGGTAGATTGATACAATGCTGTCCTAGGTAGATTAACACAATGCTGTCCTAGGTAGGGTTGATACAATGCTGTCCTAGGTAGATTAATACAATGCTGTCCTAGGTAGATTAACACAATGCTGTCCTAGATAGGGTTGATACAATGCTGTCCTAGGTAGATTAACACAATGCTGTCCTAGGTAGATTAACACCATGCTGTCCTAGGTAGGGTTGATACAATGCTGTCCTAGGCAGGGTTGACACAATGCTGTCCTAGGTAGATTAACACAATGCTGTCCTAGGTAGGGTTGATACAATGCTGTCCTAGGTAGGGTTGATACAATGCTGTCCTAGGTAGGGTTGATACAATGCTGTCCTAGGTAGATTAACACCATGCTGTCCTAGGTAGGGTTGATACAATGCTGTCCTAGGTAGGGTTGATACAATGCTGTCCTAGGTAGATTAACACAATGCTGTCCTAGGTAGATCAAGACAATGCTGCCCTAGGTAGGGTACGAATGCTTCTCCAACCTTTCTACTGTTGAGTTATTGTTGTGGTGGATGTTGTTATTTATCTTTCATCACACCAACACAAGGGCATGCTATTAATGTAAGCAAATTAGGCAAATTTATGCTGATCTGAGTTACGCAAACCGCGATTCTAGGAAGGTCAGCGTGCTGAAAACATCGCATAAGTAACTAGAGAAGCAAGATCATTCTCATTTGGAGAAAAAAAATCCCAACTTCGGCCCAATTGACACCCTATTCCCTATACAGTAGGGCCAGAGCCCTATGGACCCTGGTCAACAGACGTGCACTAGGTAGGGAACAGGGTACCATACGGGACGCAGGGGTTTGTCTCACATTACTAAAGATAATTATACGTTGGTCTCTACACTCCTCCATGTTTCCAAGGCGATCAAGGCCTGCAATTGATTGTGTTTGTCCTTGATGTTAACAGCCTAGCGGTTATGATAATAGGGGATTTTTTTTTTATCATGGTCAGAGAATAAGTAATAAAGCTAACTTGCGTAATATCTTCCTATCGATACAGCAGTAGTAGTCAGATCAAACTCCTACGGTGGAAGTTGGTTTTGTTAAACTTGCATCCTTGAAGTAATTTGAGGCAGTTTGCAACAAACAAAAATAATGTGTAAAATTTCAATCTTCTTGCATTTATTCCTTTTGGAAGTTGTGTTGTGATTTGGGTAGCTAAGAGTGAGGTGATTCAGATTAGAAATACAGAACTATACAGCTAACCTCGTGAACCTGAATACTTCCATTCCCCCATATACAGCTAACCTCCTGAACCTGAACCTGAATACTTCCATTCCCTCAGATAGGGCTAACCTCCTGAACCTGAACCTGAACCTGAACCTGAACCTGAATACTTCCATCCCCCAGATACAGCTAACCTCCTGAACCTGAACCTGAATACTTCCATTCTCCCAGATACAGCTAACCTCCTGAACCTGAACCTGAATACTTCCATTCCCCCAGATACAGATAACCTCCTGAACCTGAACCTGAATACTTCCATTCTCCCAGATACAGCTAACCTCCTGAACCTGAACCTGAATACTTCCATTCCCCCAGATACAGCTAACCTCCTGAACCTGAACCTGAATACTTCCATTCCCCCAGATACAGATAACCTCCTGAACCTGAACCTGAACACTTCCATTCCCCCAGATACAGCTAACCTCCTGAACCTGAACCTGAACCTGAATACTTCCATTCCCCCAGATACAGCTAACCTCCTGAACCTGGCCCTGAATACTTCCATTCCCCCAGATACAGATAACCTCCTGAACCTGAATATTTCCATTCCCCAGATACAGCTAACCTCCTGAACCTGAACCTGAACCTGAATACTTCCATTCCCCCAGATACAGCTAACCTCCTGAACCTGAACCTGAATACTTCCATTCTCCCAGATACAGCTAACCTCCTGAACCTGAACCTGAATACTTCCATTCCCCCAGATACAGTTAACCTCCTGAACCTGAACCTGAATACTTCCATTCCCCCAGATACAGCTAACCTCCTGAACCTGAACCTGAATACTTCCATTCCCCCATATACAGCTAACCTCCTGAACCTGAACCTGAATACTTCCATAACCCAGATACAGCTAACCTCCTGAACCTGAACCTGAACCTGAATACTTCCATTCCCCCAGATACAGCTAACCTCCTGAACCTGAACCTGAATACTTCCATTCCCCCAGATACAGATAACCTCCTGAACCTGAACCTGAACCTGAATACTTCCATTCCCCCAGATACAGCTAACCTCCTGAACCTGAACCTGAATCCTTCCATTCCCCCAGATACAGATAACCTCCTGAACCTGAACCTGAATACTTCCATTCCCACAGATGCAGCTAACCTCCTGAACCTGAACCTGAACCTGAATACTTCCATTCCCCCAGATACAGCTAACCTCCTGAACCTGAACCTGAATCCTTCCATTCCCCCAGATGCAGCTAACCTCCTGAACCTGAACCTGAATCCTTCCATTCCCCCAGATACAGATAACCTCCTGAACCTGAACCTGAATACTTCCATTCCCCCAGATACAGCTAACCTCCTGAACCTGAACCTGAACCTGAACCTGAATCCTTCCATTCCCCCAGATACGCTTTGAGGACAATACAGTGCCACTGACACGGCCTGCAACGAAAACATGCGGTCTCTCCTTCACTGCAGCCGAAGTGAGTAAGACATTTAAACGTGTTAACCCTCGCAAGGCTGCAGGCCCAGACGGCATCCCCAGCCGCGCCCTCAGAGCATGCGCAGACCAGCTGGCCGGTGTGTTTACGGACATATTCAACCAATCCCTATACCAGTCTGCTGTTCCCACATGCTTCAAGAGGGCCACCATTGTTCCTGTTCCCAAGAAAGCTAAGGTAACTGAGCTAAACGACTACCGCCCCGTAGCACTCACATCCGTCATCATGAAGTGCTTTGAGAGACTAGTCAAGGACCATATCACCTCCACCCTACCTGACACCCTTGACCCACTCCAATTTGCTTACCGCCCAAATAGGTCCACAGACGATGCAATCTCAACCACACTGCACACTGCCCTAACCCATCTGGACAAGAGGAATACCTATGTGAGAATGCTGTTCATCGACTACAGCTCGGCATTCAACACCATAGTACCCTCCAAGCTCGTCATCAAGCTCGAGACCCTGGGTCTCGACCCCGCCCTGTGCAACTGGGTACTGGACTTCCTGACGGGCCGCCCCCAGGTGGTGAGGGTAGGCAACAACATCTCCTCCCCGCTGATCCTCAACACTGGGGCCCCACAAGGGTGCGTTCTGAGCCCTCTCCTGTACTCCCTGTTCACCCACGACTGCGTGGCCACGCACGCCTCCAACTCAATCATCAAGTTTGCGGACGACACAACAGTGGTAGGCTTGATTACCAACAACGACGAGACGGCCTACAGGGAGGAGGTGAGGGCCCTCGGAGTGTGGTGTCAGGAAAATAACCTCACACTCAACGTCAACAAAACTAAGGAGATGATTGTGGACTTCAGGAAACAGCAGAGGGAACACCCCCCCATCCACATCGATGGAACAGTAGTGGAGAGGGTAGCAAGTTTTAAGTTCCTCGGCATACACATCACAGACAAACTGAATTGGTCCACTCACACAGACAGCATCGTGAGGAAGGCGCAGCAGCGCCTCTTCAACCTCAGGAGGCTGAAGAAATTCGGCTTGTCACCAAAAGCACTCACAAACTTCTACAGATGCACAATCGAGAGCATCCTGGCGGGCTGTATCACCGCCTGGTATGGCAACTGCACCGCCCTCAACCGTAAGGCTCTCCAGAGGGTAGTGAGGTCTGCACAACGCATCACCGGGGGCAAACTACCTGCCCTCCAGGACACCTACACCACCCGATGCTACAGGAAGGCCATAAAGATCATCAAGGACATCAACCACCCGAGCCACTGCCTGTTCACCCCGCTGTCATCCAGAAGGCGAGGTCAGTACAGGTGCATCAAAGCTGGGACCGAGAGACTGAAAACAGCTTCTATCTCAAGGCCATCAGACTGTTAAACAGCCACCACTAACATTGAGTGGCTACTGCCAACACACTGTCAATGCCACTGACTCTACTCCAGCCACTTTAATCATGGGAATTGATGGGAAATGATGTAAATATATCACTAGCCACTTTAAACAATGCTACCTTATATAATGTTACTTACCCTACATTATTCATCTCATATGCATACGTAGATACTGTACTCTATATCATCGACTGCATCCTTATGTAATACATGTATCACTAGCCACTTTAACTATGCCACTTGGTTTACATACTCATCTCATATGTATATACTGTACTCGATATCATCTACTGTATCTTGCCTATGCTGCTCTGTACCATCACTCATTCATATATCTTTATGTACATATTCTTTATCCCCTTACACTGTGTATAAGACAGAAGTTTTTTTTGGAATTGTTAGTTAGATCACTTGTTCGTTATTACTGCATTGTCGGAACTAGAAGCACAAGCATTTCGCTACACTCGCATTAACATCTGCTAACCATGTGTATGTGACAAATAAATTTGATTTGATTTGATTTGATTTGATTTGATTTGATTTGATTTGATACACATTGAGGAACCTCAGTAAACACATCCTCTAATTGTCTCAGTTTAATTGCTACTTGTTATTCCCAGATAGTTTAACTGTGGATGTCTTGACGCGACAGTTACTATAGCAGAGCTTCACTGTTTGACAGCAGATTTCAAAGGAGTCAAACGGATCCAAAGACAAAATAAGATGACTGCTGTCTCGGGCTTCTCTTTTTCACCAGCTTCTCTCTCTCTTCTTTCCTTCCCTTGCTTTATTCATATTTCTACACTTGTTTTAATAAAGACTTCCCCAAGAGAGGTCCATTGAGGAAGAAGGGCTCATTTCTCACACATACACACACACACAAACACTGTCTTGTCACTTTGTGAGGCTGCTGATGTGACAGAGTCGTCCCGGGACTGTGGTGACTGTCAGAGCAGTGCTGCTTAGTTCAGCTCTCACACACTCACACACACATACACACACACACACACACACACACACACAGACACACACACACACACACACAGAGACACAGAGACACAGACACAGACACAGACACACACACACACACACACACACACACACACACACACACACTCGCACACACACACACACACACACACAAACACACACACACACACACACACACATAAACACACACACACACACTCTCACAAATACACATACACGCACACACACACACACACACACACACTCGCACACACACACATACACACACACACCCACACTCACACAGACAGCACCAAGCCTCTGCTCAATCTCCATCGGGGTTTGACTGGATAAAAAGGAGATCGCGGCGCACAGCAACTTTTTCTCACAAAAAAAAAAATAATCTTCAAAGGAGATGTAGGAAAAGGTTGAGTTTTAAAAGGAGTTTTACGCTGAGCTCAGTGGTTTAGTTCTTCACAGGAGGCACTGTGTGCTGGAACGTTGTCGGTTCTCCAGGGTTCTAGATGACTTGCTCCTAGTAGAACCGCGTACCGGAGCAACAGTTTGAATACAGAATAATATCAGGTTCACGTCGTGTTGTTGTGGCAGTCATTTATATACTGTATCGCAGTGAGGGTTTAAAGTGCTGATTCTCAGACTCAAACAAACAGGTGAGATGTATCTATTTTCATATTATTATTATTATTATGAGAAGCAACATAGATTTAAAAATACAAAAGGAAAGATATAGAGAGCTAGTCATTAATACCCCCTAGATGATCATAGTGACACTAGTCATTAATACCCTCTAGATGATCATACGGAAACTAGTCATTAATACCCCCTAGATGATCATCAACATGGGGAAGAGATCATACTGGCACTAGTCATTAATACCCTCTAGATGATCATACGGACACTAGTCATTAATACCCTCTAGATGATCATACGGGAACTAGTCATTAATACCCTCTAGATGATCATACGGACACTAGTCATTAATACCCTCTAGATGATCATACGGACACTAGTCATTAATACCCTCTAGATGATCATACTGACACTAGTCATTTATACCCCCTAGATGATCATACTGACACTAGTCATTTATACCCCCTAGATGATCATACTGACACTAGTCATTAATACCCTCTAGATGATCATACTGACACTAGTCATTAATACCCTCTAGATGATCATACTGACACTAGTCATTAATACCCTCTAGATGATCATACTGACACTAGTCATTTATACCCCCTAGATGATCATACTGACACTAGTCATTTATACCCCCTAGATGATCATACTGACACTAGTCATTTATACCCCCTAGATGATCATACTGACACTAGTCATTAATACCCTCTAGATGATCATACTGACACTAGTCATTTATACCCCCTAGATGATCATACTGACACTAGTCATTTATACCCCCTAGATGATCATACTGACACTAGTCATTAATACCCTCTAGATGATCATACTGACACTAGTCATTAATACCCTCTAGATGATCATACTGACACTAGTCATTAATACCCTCTAGATGATCATACTGACACTAGTCATTAATACCCTCTAGATGATCATACTGACACTAGTCATTAATACCCTCTAGATGATCATACTGACACTAGTCATTAATACCCTCTAGATGATCATACTGACACTAGTCATTAATACCCTCTAGATGATCATACTGACACTAGTCATTAATACCCTCTAGATGATCATACTGACACTAGTCATTAATACCCTCTAGATGATCATACTGACACTAGTCATTAATACCCTCTAGATGATCATACTGACACTAGTCATTTATACCCCCCTAGATGATCATACTGACACTAGTCATTAATACCCTCTAGATGATCATACTGACACTAGTCATTAATACCCTCTAGATGATCATACTGACACTAGTCATTAATACCCTCTAGATGATCATACTGACACTAGTCATTAATACCCTCTAGATGATCATACTGACACTAGTCATTAATACCCTCTAGATGATCATACTGACATTAGTCATTAATACCCTCTAGATGATCATACTGACACTAGTCATTAATACCCCCCTAGATGATCATACTGACCACTAGTCATTTACCCCTAGATGATCATACTGACACTAGTCATTTATACCCCTAGATGATCATACTGACACTAGTCATTTATACCCCTAGATGATCATACTGACACTAGTCATTAATACCCTCTAGATGATCATACTGACACTAGTCATTTATACCCCCTAGATGATCATACTGACACTAGTCATTATACCCCCTAGATGATCATACTGACACTAGTCATTAATACCCTCTAGATGATCATAACTGACACTAGTCATTAATACCCTCTAGATGATCATACTGACACTAGTCATTAATACCCTCTAGATGATCATACTGACACTAGTCATTAATACCCTCTAGATGATCATACTGACACTAGTCATTAATACCCTCTAGATGATCATACTGACACTAGTCATTAATACCCTCTAGATGATCATACTGACACTAGTCATTAATACCCTCTAGATGATCATACTGACACTAGTCATTAATACCCTCTAGATGATCATACTGACACTAGTCATTAATACCCTCTAGATGATCATACTGACACTAGTCATTAATACCCTCTAGATGATCATACTGACACTAGTCATTAATACCCTCTAGATGATCATACTGACACTAGTCATTTATACCCCTAGATGATCATACTGACACTAGTCATTTATACCCCCTAGATGATCATACTGACACTAGTCATTAATACCCTCTAGATGATCATACTGACACTAGTCATTAATACCCTCTAGATGATCATACTGACACTAGTCATTAATACCCTCTAGATGATCATACTGACACTAGTCATTAATACCCTCTAGATGATCATACTGACACTAGTCATTAATACCCTCTAGTGATCATACTGACACTAGTCATTAATACCCTCTAGATGATCATACTGACACTAGTCATTAATACCCTCTAGATGATCATACTGACACTAGTCATTAATACCTCTAGATGATCATACTGACACTAGTCATTAATACCCTCCTAGATGATCATACTGACACTAGTCATTAATACCCTCTAGATGATCATACTGACACTAGTCATTAATACCCCTCTAGATGATCATACGGACACTAGTCATTAATACCCTCTAGATGATCATACTGACACTAGTCAGTAATATCCTCTAGATGATCATACTGACACTAGTCATTAATACCCTCTAGATGATCATACTGGCACTAGTCATTAATACCCCCTAGATGATCATACTGACACTAGTCATTAATACCCTCTAGATGATCATACGGACACTAGTCATTAATACCCTCTAGATGATCATACGGAACTAGTCATTAATACCCTCTAGATGATCATACGACACTAGTCATTAATACCCCCTAGATGATCATACTGACACTAGTCAGTAATATCCTCTAGATGATCATACTGACACTAGTCATTAATACCCTCTAGATGATCATACTGACATCTAGTATTAATACCCCCTAGATGATCCTACTGACACTAGTCATTAATACCCTCTAGATGATCATACGGACACTAGTCATTAATACCCTCTAGATGATCATACTGACAACTAGTCCATTAATACCCCCTAGATGATCATACTGACACTTAGTCATTAATACCCCCTAGATGATCATACTGACACTAGTCATTAATACCCCCTAGATGATCATACTGACACTAGTCATTAATACCCCCTAGATGATCATACTGACACTAGTCATTAATACCCCTAGATGATCATACTGACACTAGTCATTAATACCCCTAGATGATCATACTGACACTAGTCATTAATACCCTCAAGATGATCATACTGACACTAGTCATTAATACCCTCTAGATGATCATACTGACACTAGTCATTAATACCCCCTAGATGATCATACTGACACTAGTCATTAATACCCCCTAGATGATCATACTGACACTAGTCATTAATACCCCCTAGATGATCATACTGACACTAGTCATTAATACCCCCTAGATGATCATCAAGGGATCATAGTGACACTAGTCATTAATACCCTCTAGATGATCATCAAGGGATCATAGTGACACTAGTCATTAATACCCTCTAGATGATCATCAAGGGATCATAGTGACACTAGTCATTAATACCCTCTAGATGATCATCAAGGGATCATAGTGACACTAGTCATTAATACCCTCTAGATGATCATCAAGGGATCATAGTGACACTAGTCATTAATACCCTCTAGATGATCATCAACATGGGGCAGGGATCATACTGACATTAGTCATTAATACCCCCTAGATGATCATACTGACACTAGTCATTAATACCCTCTAGATGATCATACTGACACTAGTCATTAATACCCTCTAGATGATCATACTGACACTAGTCATTAATACCCTCTAGATGATCATACTGACACTAGTCATTAATACCCTCTAGATGATCATACTGACACTAGTCATTAATACCCTCTAGATGATCATACTGACACTAGTCATTAATACCCTCTAGATGATCATACTGACACTAGTCATTAATACCCTCTAGATGATCATCAGGGGATCATACTGATACTAGTCAGTAATACCCCCTAGATGATCATACTGACACTAGTCATTAATACCCTCCTGATGATCATACTGACACTAGTCATTAATACCCCCTAGATGATCATACTGACACTAGTCATTAATACCCCCTAGATGATCATACTGACACTAGTCATTAATACCCTCTAGATGATCATACTGACACTAGTCAATAATACCCTCTAGATGATCATACTGACACTAGTCATTAATACCCTCTAGATGATCATACTGACACTAGTCATTAATACCCTCTAGATGATCATCAGAGGATCATACTGACACTAGTCATTAATACCCTCTAGATGATCATACGGACACTAGTCATTAATACCCTCTAGATGATCATACGGGAACTAGTCATTAATACCCTCTAGATGATCATACGGACACTAGTCATTAATACCCTCTAGATGATCATACGGACACTAGTCATTAATACCCTCTAGATGATCATACGGACACTAGTCATTAATACCCTCTAGATGATCATACTGACACTAGTCATTTATACCCCCTAGATGATCATACTGACACTAGTCATTTATACCCCCTAGATGATCATACTGACACTAGTCATTAATACCCTCTAGATGATCATACTGACACTAGTCATTAATACCCTCTAGATGATCATACTGACACTAGTCATTAATACCCTCTAGATGATCATACTGACACTAGTCATTTATACCCCCTAGATGATCATACTGACACTAGTCATTTATACCCCCTAGATGATCATACGGACACTAGTCATTTATACCCCCTAGATGATCATACTGACACTAGTCATTAATACCCTCTAGATGATCATACTGACACTAGTCATTTATACCCCCTAGATGATCATACTGACACTAGTCATTTATACCCCCTAGATGATCATACTGACACTAGTCATTTATACCCCCTAGATGATCATACTGACACTAGTCATTAATACCCTCTAGATGATCATACTGACACTAGTCATTAATACCCTCTAGATGATCATACTGACACTAGTCATTAATACCCTCTAGATGATCATACTGACACTAGTCATTAATACCCTCTAGATGATCATACTGACACTAGTCATTAATACCCTCTAGATGATCATACTGACACTAGTCATTAATACCCTCTAGATGATCATACTGACACTAGTCATTAATACCCTCTAGATGATCATACTGACACTAGTCATTAATACCCTCTAGATGATCATACGGACACTAGTCATTAATACCCTCTAGATGATCATACTGACACTAGTCAGTAATATCCTCTAGATGATCATACTGACACTAGTCATTAATACCCTCTAGATGATCATACTGACACTAGTCATTAATACCCCCTAGATGATCATACTGTCACTAGTCATTAATACCCTCTAGATGATCATACGGACACTAGTCATTAATACCCTCTAGATGATCATACTGACACTAGTCATTAATACCCCCTAGATGATCATACTGACACTAGTCATTAATACCCCCTAGATGATCATACTGACACTAGTCATTAATACCCCCTAGATGATCATACTGACACTAGTCATTAATACCCCCTAGATGATCATACTGACACTAGTCATTAATACCCCCTAGATGATCATACTGAAATTAGTCATTAATACCCCCTAGATGATCATACTGACACTAGTCATTAATACCCTCTAGATGATCATACTGACACTAGTCATTAATACCCTCTAGATGATCATACTGACACTAGTCATTAATACCCTCTAGATGATCATACTGACACTAGTCATTAATACCCTCTAGATGATCATACTGACACTAGTCATTAATACCCTCTAGATGATCATACTGACACTAGTCATTAATACCCTCTAGATGATCATACTGACACTAGTCATTAATACCCTCTAGATGATCATACTGACACTAGTCATTAATACCCTCTAGATGATCATACGGACACTAGTCATTAATACCCTCTAGATGATCATACTGACACTAGTCAGTAATATCCTCTAGATGATCATACTGACACTAGTCATTAATACCCTCTAGATGATCATACTGACACTAGTCATTAATACCCCCTAGATGATCATACTGTCACTAGTCATTAATACCCTCTAGATGATCATACGGACACTAGTCATTAATACCCTCTAGATGATCATACTGACACTAGTCATTAATACCCCCTAGATGATCATACTGACACTAGTCATTAATACCCCCTAGATGATCATACTGACACTAGTCATTAATACCCCCTAGATGATCATACTGACACTAGTCATTAATACCCCCTAGATGATCATACTGACACTAGTCATTAATACCCCCTAGATGATCATACTGACACTAGTCATTAATACCCCCTAGATGATCATACTGACACTAGTCATTAATACCCCCTAGATGATCATACTGACACTAGTCATTAATACCCTCAAGATGATCATACTGGCACTAGTCATTAATACCCTCTAGATGATCATACTGACACTAGTCATTAATACCCCCTAGATGATCATACTGACACTAGTCATTAATACCCCCTAGATGATCATACTGACACTAGTCATTAATACCCCCTAGATGATCATCAAGGGATCATAGTGACACTAGTCATTAATACCCTCTAGATGATCATCAAGGGATCATAGTGACACTAGTCATTAATAGCCTCTAGATGATCATCAAGGGATCATAGTGACACTAGTCATTAATACCCTCTAGATGATCATCAAGGGATCATAGTGACACTAGTCATTAATACCCTCTAGATGATCATCAAGGGATCATAGTGACACTAGTCATTAATACCCTCTAGATGATCATCAACATGGGGCAGGGATCATACTGACATTAGTCATTAATACCCCCTAGATGATCATACTGACACTAGTCATTAATACCCTCTAGATGATCATACTGACACTAGTCATTAATACCCTCTAGATGATCATACTGGCACTAGTCATTAATACCCTCTAGATGATCATACTGACACTAGTCATTAATACCCTCTAGATGATCATACTGACACTAGTCATTAATACCCTCTAGATGATCATACTGACACTAGTCATTAATACCCTCTAGATGATCATACTGACACTAGTCATTAATACCCTCTAGATGATCATCAGGGGATCATACTGACACTAGTCAGTAATACCCCCTAGATGATCATACTGACACTAGTCATTAATACCCTCCTGATGATCATACTGACACTAGTCATTAATACCCCCTAGATGATCATACTGACACTAGTCATTAATACCCCCTAGATGATCATACTGACACTAGTCATTAATACCCCCTAGATGATCATACTGACACTAGTCATTAATACCCTCTAGATGATCATACTGACACTAGTCAATAATACCCTCTAGATGATCATACTGACACTAGTCATTAATACCCTCTAGATGATCATACTGACACTAGTCATTAATACCCTCTAGATGATCATCAGAGGATCATACTGACACTAGTCAGTAATACCCCTAGATGATCATACTGACACTAGTCATTAATACCCTCTAGATGATCATACTGACACTAGTCATTAATACCCCCTAGATGATCATACTGACACTAGTCATTTATACCCCCTAGATGATCATACTGACACTAGTCATTTATACCCCCTAGATGATCATACTGACACTAGTCATTAATACCCTCTAGATGATCATACTGACACTAGTCATTAATACCCTCTAGATGATCATACTGACACTAGTCATTAATACCCTCTAGATGATCATACTGACACTAGTCATTAATACCCCCAAGATGATCATACTGACACTAGTCATTAATACCCCCTAGATGATCATAGTGACACTAGTCATGAATACCCTCTAGATGATCATCAAGGGATCATAGTGACACTAGTCATTAATACCCCCTAGATGATCATCAAGGGATCATAGTGACACTAGTCATTAATACCCTCTAGATGATCATCAAGGGATCATAGTGACACTAGTCATTAATACCCTCTAGATGATCATCAAGGGATCATAGTGACACTAGTCCATTAATACCCTCTAGATGATCATCAAGGGATCATAGTGACACTAGTCATTAATACCCTCTAGATGATCATCAAGGGATCATAGTGACACTAGTCATTAATACCCTCTAGATGATCATCAAGGGATCATAGTGACACTAGTCATTAATACCCTCTAGATGATCATCAAGGGATCATAGTGACACTAGTCATTAATACCCTCTAGATGATCATCAACATGGGGCAGGGATCATACTGACACTAGTCATTAATACCCCCTAGATGATCATACTGACACTAGTCATTAATACCCTCTAGATGATCATACTGACACTTGTCATTAATACCCTCTAGATGATCATACTGATACTAGTCATTAATACCCTCTAGATGATCATACTGACACTAGTCATTAATACCCTCTAGATGATCATACTGACACTAGTCATTAATACCCTCTAGATGATCATACTGGCACTAGTCATTAATACCCTCTAGATGATCATACTGATACTAGTCATTAATACCCTCTAGATGATCATACTGATACTAGTCATTAATACCCTCTAGATGATCATACTGACACCAGTCATTAATACCCTCTAGATGATCATACTGACACTAGTCATTAATACCCTCTAGATGATCATACTGACACTAGTCATTAATACCCTCTAGATGATCATACTGACACTAGTCATTAATACCCTCTAGATGATCATCAGGGGATCATACTGACACTAGTCATTAATACCCTCTAGATGATCATCAAGGGATCATAGTGACACTAGTCATTAATACCCTCTAGATGATCATCAAGGGATCATAGTGACACTAGTCATTAATACCCTCTAGATGATCATCAAGGGATCATAGTGACACTAGTCATTAATACCCTCTAGATGATCATCAAGGGATCATAGTGACACTAGTCATTAATACCCTCTAGATGATCATCAAGGGATCATAGTGACACTAGTCATTAATACCCTCTAGATGATCATCAACATGGGGCAGGGATCATACTGACACTAGTCATTAATACCCCCTAGATGATCATACTGACACTAGTCATTAATACCCTCTAGATGATCATACTGACACTAGTCATTAATACCCTCTAGATGATCATACTGACACTAGTCATTAATACCCTCTAGATGATCATACTGATACTAGTCATTAATACCCTCTAGATGATCATACTGACACTAGTCATTAATACCCTCTAGATGATCATACTGACACTAGTCATTAATACCCTCTAGATGATCATACTGGCACTAGTCATTAATACCCTCTAGATGATCATACTGATACTAGTCATTAATACCCTCTAGATGATCATACTGACACCAGTCATTAATACCCTCTAGATGATCATACTGACACTAGTCATTAATACCCTCTAGATGATCATACTGACACTAGTCATTAATACCCTCTAGATGATCATCAGGGGATCATACTGACACTAGTCAGTAATACCCCCTAGATGATCATACTGACACTAGTCATTAATACCCTCTAGATGATCATACTGACACTAGTCAGTAATACCCCCTAGATGATCATACTGACACTAGTCATTAATACCCTCTAGATGATCATACTGACACTAGTCATTAATACCCCCTAGATGATCATACTGACACTAGTCATTAATACCCCCTAGATGATCATACTGACACTAGTCATTAATACCCTCTAGATGATCATACTGACACTAGTCATTAATATCCCCTAGATGATCATACTGACACTAGTCATTAATACCCTCTAGATGATCATACTGACACTAGTCATTAATACCCCCTAGATGATCATACTGACACTAGTCATTAATACCCCCTAGATGATCATACTGACACTAGCCATTAATACCCTCTAGATGATCATACTGACACTAGTCATTAATACCTTCTAGATGATCATCAGGGGATCATACTGACACTAGTCATTAATACCCTCTAGATGATCATCAGGGGATCATACTGACACTAGTCATTAATACCCTCTAGATGATCATCAGGGGATCATACAGACACTAGTCATTAATACCCTCTAGATGATCATCAGTGGATCATACTGACACTAGTCATTAATACCCTCTAGATGATCATCAGGGGATCATACTGACACTAGTCATTAATACCCTCTAGATGATCATCAGGGGATCATACTGACACTAGTCATTAATACCCTCTAGATGATTATCAGGGGATCATACTGACACTAGTCATTAATACCCTCTAGATGATCATCAGGGGATCATACTGACACTAGTCATTAATACCCTCTAGATGATCATCAGGGGATCATACTGGCACTAGTCATTAATACCCTCTAGATGATTATCAGGGGATCATACTGACACTAGTCATTAATACCCTCTAGGTGATCATCAACATGGGGCAGGGATCATAGTGACACTAGTCATTAATACCCTCTAGATGATCATACTGACACTAGTCATTAATACCCTCTAGATGATCATCAGGGGATCATACTGACACTAGTCATTAATACCCTCTAGATGATCATACTGACACTAGTCATTAATACCCCCTAGATGATCATCAGGGGATCATACTGGCACTAGTCTTTAATACCCTCTAGGTGATCATCGGGGGATCATACTGACACTAGTCATTAATACCCTCTAGATGATCTCCAGGGGATCATACTGACACTAGTCATTAATACCCTCTAGATGATCGTACTGACACTAGTCATTAATACCCTCTAGATGATCGTACTGACACTAGTCATTAATACCCTCTGGATGATCATACTGACACTAGTCATTAATACCCTCTAGATGATCATACTGACACTAGTCATTAATACCCTCTAGATGATCATACTGACACTAGTCATTAATACCCTCTAGATGATCATATTGACACTAGTCATTAATACCCTCTAGATGATCATACTGACACTAGTCATTAATACCCTCTAGATGATCATATTGACACTAGTCATTAATACCCCCTAGATGATCATACTGACACTAGTCATTAATACCCTCTAGATGATCATACTGACACTAGTCAGTAATACCCTCTAGATGATCATACGGACACTAGTCATTAATACCCTCTAGATGATCATACGGACACTAGTCATTAATACCCTCTAGATGATCATACTGACACTAGTCATTAATACCCTCTAGATGATCATCAGGGGATCATACGGACACTAGTCATTAATACCCTCTATATGATCATCAACATGGGGCAGGGATCATAGTGACACTGGTCATTAATACCCTCTAGATGATCATACTGACACTAGTCATTAATACCCTCTAGATGATCATACTGACACTAGTCATTAATACCCTCTAGATGATCATACTGACACTAGTCATTAATACCCTCTAGATGATCATAGTGACACTAGTCATTAATACCCCCTAGATGATCATACTGACACTAGTCATTAATACCCTCTAGATGATCATCAACATCAGGACTGGATCATGCTGACACTAGTCATTAATACCCACCAGATGAACATCAACATGGGGAAGAGATCATACTGACACTAGTCATTAATACCCCCTAGATGATCATACTGACACTAGTCATTAATACCCTCTAGATGATCATACTGACACTAGTCATTAATACCCTCTAGATGATCATACTGACACTAGTCATTAATACCCTCT
>NW_022265965.1:0-22500 GCF_002021735.2 Oncorhynchus kisutch | reverse complement strand
ACTAGAGATGGAGGCCAGCATATTGTCTACTAGAGATGGAGCCCAGCATATTGTCTACTAGAGATGGAGACAGCATATTGTCTACTAGAGATGGAGCCAGATATTGTCTACTAGAGATGGAGACAGCATATTGTCTACTAGAGATGGAGACAGCATATTGTCTACTAGAGATGGAGCCAGCATATTGTCTACTAGAGATGGAGCCAGCGTATGTCTACTAGAGATGAGCCAGCATATTGTCTACTAGAGATGGAGACAGCATATTGTCTACTAGAGATGGAGTCAGCATATTGTCTACTAGAGATGGAGCCAGCATATTTCTACTAGAGATGGAGCCAGCATATTGTCTACTAGAGATGGAGCCAGCATATTGTCTACTAGAGATGGAGCCAGCATATTGTCTACTAGAGATGGAGTCAGCTATTGTCTTCTAGAAGATGGTAGCCAGCATATTGGTCTACTAGAGATGGAGCCAGCATATTGTCTACGCAGAGATGGAGCCAGCATATTGTCCTACCTAGAGATGGAGCCAGCAATTATTGTCTACTAGAGATGGAGGTCAGCATATGTCTTCTAGAGATGGAGCCATCATATTGTCTACTAGAGATGGAGCCAGCATATTGTCTACTAGAGATGGGAGCCAGCATATTGTCTACTAGAGATGGAGCCAGCATATGTCTACTAGAGATGGAGACAGCCATATTGTCTACTAGAGATGGAGCCCGCATATTGTCTACTAGAGATGAAGCCAGCATATTGTCTACTAGAGATGGAGCCAAACAGCATGTTGTTTACTAGAGATGGAGTCAGCATATTGTCTACTAGAGATGGAGCCAGCATATTGTCTACTAGAGATGGAGTCAGCATATTGTCTACTAGAGATGGAGCCAGCATTTGTCTACTAGAGATGAGCCAGCCAGCATATTGTTTACTAGAGATGGAGCCAGCATATTGTCTACTAGAGATGGAGCCCCGCCATATTGTCTACTAGAGATGGAGCCAGCATATTGTCTACTAGAGATGGAGACAGCATATTGTCTACTAGAGATGGAGCCAGCATATTGTCTACTAGAGATGGAGCCAGCATATTGTCTACTAGAGATGGAGCCAGCATATTGTCTACTAGAGATGGAGCCAGCATATTGTCTACTAGAGATGGAGCCAGCATATTGTCTACTAGAGATGGAGCCAGCATATTGTCTACTAGAGATGGAGCCAGCATATTGTCTACTAGAGATGGAGCCAGCATATTGTCTACTAGAGATGGAGCCAGCATATTGTCTACTAGAGATGGAGCCAGCATATTGTCTACTAGAGATGGAGCCAGCATATTGTCTACTAGAGATGGAGACAGCATATTGTCTACTAGAGATGGAGCCAGCATATTGTCTACTAGAGATGGAGCCAGCATATTGTCTACTAGAGATGGAGCCAGCATATTGTCTACTAGAGATGGAGCCAGCATATTGTCTACTAGAGATGGAGCCAGCATATTGTCTACTAGAGATGGAGCCAGCATATTGTCTACTAGAGATGGAGCCAGCATATTGTCTACTAGAGATGGAGCCAGCATATTGTCTACTAGAGATGGAGCCAGCATATTGTCTACTAGAGATGGAGCCAGCATATTGTCTACTAGAGATGGAGCCAGCATATTGTCTACTAGAGATGGAGCCAGCATATTGTCTACTAGAGATGGAGCCAGCATATTGTCTACTAGAGATGGAGCCAGCATATTGTCTACTAGAGATGGAGCCAGCATATTGTCTACTAGAGATGGAGCCAGCATATTGTCTACTAGAGATGGAGCCAGCATATTGTCTACTAGAGATGGAGCCAGCATATTGTCTACTAGAGATGGAGCCAGCATATTGTCTACTAGAGATGGAGACAGCATATTGTCTACTAGAGATGGAGCCAGCATATTGTCTACTAGAGATGGAGCCAGCATATTGTCTACTAGAGATGGAGCCAGCATATTGTCTACTAGAGATGGAGCCAGCATATTGTCTACTAGAGATGGAGCCAGCATATTGTCTACTAGAGATGGAGCCAGCATATTGTCTACTAGAGATGGAGCCAGCATATTGTCTACTAGAGATGGAGCCAGCATATTGTCTACTAGAGATGGAGCCAGCATATTGTCTACTAGAGATGGAGCCAGCATATTGTCTACTAGAGATGGAGCCAGCATATTGTCTACTAGAGATGGAGCCAGCATATTGTCTACTAGAGATGGAGCCAGCATATTGTCTACTAGAGATGGAGCCAGCATATTGTCTACTAGAGATGGAGCCAGCATATTGTCTACTAGAGATGGAGCCAGCATATTGTCTACTAGAGATGGAGCCAGCATATTGTCTACTAGAGATGGAGCCAGCATATTGTCTACTAGAGATGGAGTCAGCATATTGTCTACTAGAGATGGAGCCAGCATATTGTCTACTAGAGATGGAGCCAGCATATTGTCTACTAGAGATGGAGCCAGCATATTGTCTACTAGAGATGGAGACAGCATATTGTCTACTAGAGATGGAGCCAGCATATTGTCTACTAGAGATGGAGCCAGCATATTGTCTACTAGAGATGGAGCCAGCATATTGTCTACTAGAGATGGAGCCAGCATATTGTCTACTAGAGATGGAGACAGCATATTGTCTACTAGAGATGGAGCCAGCATATTGTCTACTAGAGATGGAGACAGCATATTGTCTACTAGAGATGGAGCCATCATATTGTCTACTAGAGATGGAGCCAGCATATTGTCTACTAGAGATGGAGCCAGCATATTGTCTACTAGAGATGGAGCCAGCATATTGTCTACTAGAGATGGAGCCAGCATATTGTCTACTAGAGATGGAGACAGCATATTGTCTACTAGAGATGGAGCCAGCATATTGTCTACTAGAGATGGAGCCAGCATATTGTCTACTAGAGATGGAGACAGCATATTGTCTACTAGAGATGGAGCCAGCATATTGTCTACTAGAGATGGAGCCAGCATATTGTCTACTAGAGATGGAGCCAGCATATTGTCTACTAGAGATGGAGCCAGCATATTGTCTACTAGAGATGGAGCCAGCATATTGTCTACTAGAGATGGAGCCAGCATATTGTCTACTAGAGATGGAGCCAGCATATTGTCTACTAGAGATGGAGCCAGCATATTGTCTACTAGAGATGGAGCCAGCATATTGTCTACTAGAGATGGAGCCAGCATATTGTCTACTAGAGATGGAGCCAGCATATTGTCTACTAGAGATGGAGCCAGCATATTGTCTACTAGAGATGGAGCCAGCATATTGTCTACTAGAGATGGAGCCAGCATATTGTCTACTAGAGATGGAGCCAGCATATTGTCTACTAGAGATGGAGCCAGCATATTGTCTACTAGAGATGGAGCCAGCATATTGTCTACTAGAGATGGAGCCAGCATATTGTCTACTAGAGATGGAGCCAGCATATTGTCTACTAGAGATGGAGACAGCATATTGTCTACTAGAGATGGAGCCAGCATATTGTCTACTAGAGATGGAGCCAGCATATTGTCTACTAGAGATGGAGACAGCATATTGTCTACTAGAGATGGAGCCAGCATATTGTCTACTAGAGATGGAGCCAGCATATTGTCTACTAGAGATGGAGCCAGCATATTGTCTACTAGAGATGGAGCCAGCATATTGTCTACTAGAGATGGAGAGCCAGCATATTGTCTACTAGAGATGGAGCCAGCATATTGTCTACTAGAGATGGAGCCAGCATATTGTCTACTAGAGATGGAGCCAGCATATTGTCTACTAGAGATGGAGCCAGCATATTGTCTACTAGAGATGGAGCCAGCATATTGTCTACTAGAGATGGAGCCAGCATATTGTCTACTAGAGATGGAGCCAGCATATTGTCTACTAGAGATGGAGCCAGCATATTGTCTACTAGAGATGGAGCCAGCATATTGTCTACTAGAGATGGAGCCAGCATATTGTCTACTAGAGATGGAGCCAGCATATTGTCTACTAGAGATGGAGCCAGCAGCATATTGTCTACTAGAGATGGAGCCAGCATATTGTCTACTAGAGATGGAGCCAGCATATTGTCTACTAGAGATGGAGCCAGCATATTGTCTACTAGAGATGGAGCCAGCATATTGTCTACTAGAGATGGAGCCAGCATATTGTCTACTAGAGATGGAGCCAGCATATTGTCTACTAGAGATGGAGCCAGCATATTGTCTACTAGAGATGGAGACAGCATATTGTCTACTAGAGATGGAGCCAGCATATTGTCTACTAGAGATGGAGCCAGCATATTGTCTACTAGAGATGGAGCCAGCATATTGTCTACTAGAGATGGAGCCAGCATATTGTCTACTAGAGATGGAGCCAGCATATTGTCTACTAGAGATGGAGCCAGCATATTGTCTACTAGAGATGGAGCCAGCATATTGTCTACTAGAGATGGAGCCAGCATATTGTCTACTAGAGATGGAGCCAGCATATTGTCTACTAGAGATGGAGCCAGCATATTGTCTACTAGAGATGGAGACAGCATATTGTCTACTAGAGATGGAGCCAGCATATTGTCTACTAGAGATGGAGCCAGCATATTGTCTACTAGAGATGGAGCCAGCATATTGTCTACTAGAGATGGAGCCAGCATATTGTCTACTAGAGATGGAGCCAGCAGCATATTGTCTACTAGAGATGGAGCCAGCATATTGTCTACTAGAGATGGAGCCAGCATATTGTCTACTAGAGATGGAGCCAGCATATTGTCTACTAGAGATGGAGCCAGCATATTGTCTACTAGAGATGGAGCCAGCATATTGTCTACTAGAGATGGAGCCAGCATATTGTCTACTAGAGATGGAGCCAGCATATTGTCTACTAGAGATGGAGCCAGCATATTGTCTACTAGAGATGGAGCCAGCATATTGTCTACTAGAGATGGAGCCAGCATATTGTCTACTAGAGATGGAGCCAGCATATTGTCTACTAGAGATGGAGCCAGCATATTGTCTACTAGAGATGGAGCCAGCATATTGTCTACTAGAGATGGAGCCAGCATATTGTCTACTAGAGATGGAGCCAGCATATTGTCTACTAGAGATGGAGCCAGCATATTGTCTACTAGAGATGGAGCCAGCATATTGTCTACTAGAGATGGAGCCAGCCAGCATGTTGTTTACTAGAGATGGAGTCAGCATATTGTCTACTAGAGATGGAGCCAGCATATTGTCTACTAGAGATGGAGTCAGCATATTGTCTACTAGAGATGGAGCCAGCATTTTGTCTACTAGAGATGGAGCCAGCCAGCATATTGTTTACTAGAGATGGAGCCAATATATTGTCTACTAGAGATGGAGCCAGCATATTGTCTACTAGAGATGGAGCCAGCATATTGTCTACTAGAGATGGAGCCAGCATATTGTCTACTAGAGATGGAGCCAGCATATTGTCTACTAGAGATGGAGCCAGCATATTGTCTACTAGAGATGGAGCCAGCATATTGTCTACTAGAGATGGAGCCAGCATATTGTCTACTAGAGATGGAGCCAGCATATTGTCTACTAGAGATGGAGCCAGCATATTGTCTACTAGAGATGGAGCCAGCATATTGTCTACTAGAGATGGAGCCAGCATATTGTCTACTAGAGATGGAGCCAGCATATTGTCTACTAGAGATGGAGCCAGCATATTGTCTACTAGAGATGGAGCCAGCATATTGTCTACTAGAGATGGAGCCAGCATATTGTCTACTAGAGATGGAGCCAGCATATTGTCTACTAGAGATGGAGCCAGCATATTGTCTACTAGAGATGGAGCCAGCATATTGTCTACTAGAGATGGAGCCAGCATATTGTCTACTAGAGATGGAGCCAGCATATTGTCTACTAGAGATGGAGCCAGCATATTGTCTACTAGAGATGGAGCCAGCATATTGTCTACTAGAGATGGAGCCAGCATATTGTCTACTAGAGATGGAGCCAGCATATTGTCTACTAGAGATGGAGCCAGCATATTGTCTACTAGAGATGGAGCCAGCATATTGTCTACTAGAGATGGAGCCAGCATATTGTCTACTAGAGATGGAGCCAGCATATTGTCTACTAGAGATGGAGCCAGCATATTGTCTACTAGAGATGGAGCCAGCATATTGTCTACTAGAGATGGAGCCAGCATATTGTCTACTAGAGATGGAGCCAGCATATTGTCTACTAGAGATGGAGCCAGCATATTGTCTACTAGAGATGGAGCCAGCATATTGTCTACTAGAGATGGAGCCAGCATATTGTCTACTAGAGATGGAGCCAGCATATTGTCTACTAGAGATGGAGCCAGCATATTGTCTACTAGAGATGGAGCCAGCATATTGTCTACTAGAGATGGAGCCAGCATATTGTCTACTAGAGATGGAGAGCCAGCATATTGTCTACTAGAGATGGAGCCAGCATATTGTCTACTAGAGATGGAGCCAGCATATTGTCTACTAGAGATGGAGCCAGCATATTGTCTACTAGAGATGGAGCCAGCATCTGTCTACTAGAGATGGAGAGCCAGCATATTGTCTACTAGAGATGGAGCCAGCATATTGTCTACTAGAGATGGAGCCAGCATATTGTCTACTAGAGATGGAGCCAGCATATTGTCTACTAGAGATGGAGACAGCATATTGTCTACTAGAGATGGAGCCAGCATATTGTCTACTAGAGATGGAGCCAGCATATTGTCTACTAGAGATGGAGCCAGCATATTGTCTACTAGAGATGGAGCCAGCATATTGTCTACTAGAGATGGAGCCAGCATATTGTCTACTAGAGATGGAGCCAGCATATTGTCTACTAGAGATGGAGCCAGCATATTGTCTACTAGAGATGGAGCCAGCATATTGTCTACTAGAGATGGAGCCAGCATATTGTCTACTAGAGATGGAGCCAGCATATTGTCTACTAGAGATGGAGCCAGCATATTGTCTACTAGAGATGGAGCCAGCATATTGTCTACTAGAGATGGAGCCAGCATATTGTCTACTAGAGATGGAGCCAGCATATTGTCTACTAGAGATGGAGCCAGCATATTGTCTACTAGAGATGGAGCCAGCATATTGTCTACTAGAGATGGAGCCAGCATATTGTCTACTAGAGATGGAGCCAGCATATTGTCTACTAGAGATGGAGCCAGCCAGCATGTTGTCTACTAGAGATGGAGTCAGCATATTGTCTACTAGAGATGGAGCCAGCATATTGTCTACTAGAGATGGAGTCAGCATATTGTCTACTAGAGATGGAGCCAGCATTTTGTCTACTAGAGATGGAGCCAGCAGCATATTGTTACTAGAGATGGAGCCAATATATTGTCTACTAGAGATGGAGCCAGCATATTGTCTACTAGAGATGGAGCCAGCATATTGTCTACTAGAGATGGAGCCAGCATATTGTCTACTAGAGATGGAGCCAGCATATTGTCTACTAGAGATGGAGCCAGCATATTGTCTACTAGAGATGGAGCCAGCATATTGTCTACTAGAGATGGAGCCAGCATATTGTCTACTAGAGATGGAGCCAGCATATTGTCTACTAGAGATGGAGCCAGCATATTGTCTACTAGAGATGGAGCCAGCATATTGTCTACTAGAGATGGAGCCAGCATATTGTCTACTAGAGATGGAGCCAGCATATTGTCTACTAGAGATGGAGCCAGCATATTGTCTACTAGAGATGGAGCCAGCATATTGTCTACTAGAGATGGAGCCAGCATATTGTCTACTAGAGATGGAGCCAGCCAGCATGTTGTTTACTAGAGATGGAGTCAGCATATTGTCTACTAGAGATGGAGCCAGCATATTGTCTACTAGAGATGGAGTCAGCATATTGTCTACTAGAGATGGAGCCAGCATTTTGTCTACTAGAGATGGAGCCAGCCAGCATATTGTTTACTAGAGATGGAGCCATATATTGTCTACTAGAGATGGAGCCAGCATATGGTCTACTAGAGATGGAGCCAGCATATTGTCTACTAGAGATGGAGCCAGCATATTGTCTACTAGAGATGGAGTCAGCATATTGTCTACTAGAGATGGAGCCAGCATATTGTCTACTAGAGATGGAGCCAGCATATTGTCTACTAGAGATGGAGCCAGCATATTGTCTACTAGAGATGGAGCCAGCATATTGTCTACTAGAGATGGA
This sequence comes from Oncorhynchus kisutch, assembly GCF_002021735.2. NCBI lineage: Eukaryota > Metazoa > Chordata > Actinopteri > Salmoniformes > Salmonidae > Oncorhynchus > Oncorhynchus kisutch. The sequence goes on along the minus strand of NW_022265965.1, from coordinate 14,315 downwards.
GCCAGCATATTGTCTACTAGAGATGGAGCCAGCATATTGTCTACTAGAGATGGAGCCAGCATATTGTCTACTAGAGATGGAGCCAGCATATTGTCTACTAGAGATGGAGCCATCATATTGTCTACTAGAGATGGAGCCAGCATATTGTCTACTAGAGATGGAGCCAGCCAGCATGTTGTTACTAGAGATGGAGTCAGCATATTGTCTACTAGAGATGGAGCCAGCATATTGTCTACTAGAGATGGAGTCAGCATATTGTTTACTAGAGATGGAGCCAGCATTTTGTCTACTAGAGATGGAGCCAGCCAGCATATTGTCTACTAGAGATGGAGCCAATATATTGTCTACTAGAGATGGAGCCAGCATATTGTCTACTAGAGATGGAGCCACATATTGTCTACTAGAGATGGAGCCAGCATATTGTCTACTAGAGATGGAGCCAGCATATTGTCTACTAGAGATGGAGCCAGCATATTGTCTACTAGAGATGGAGCCAGCATATTGTCTACTAGAGATGGAGCCAGCATATTGTCTACTAGAGATGGAGCCAGCATATTGTCTACTAGAGATGGAGACAGCATATTGTCTACTAGAGATGGAGACAGCATATTGTCTACTAGAGATGGAGACAGCATATTGTCTACTAGAGATGGAGCCAGCATATTGTCTACTAGAGATGGAGCCAGCATATTGTCTACTAGAGATGGAGCCAGCATATTGTCTACTAGAGATGGAGCCAGCATATTGTCTACTAGAGATGGAGCCAGCATATTGTCTACTAGAGATGGAGCCAGCATATTGTCTACTAGAGATGGAGCCAGCATATTGTCTACTAGAGATGGAGCCAGCATATTGTCTACTAGAGATGGAGCCAGCATATTGTCTACTAGAGATGGAGCCAGCATATTGTCTACTAGAGATGGAGCCAGCCAGCATATTGTCTACTAGAGATGGAGCCAGCATATTGTCTACTAGAGATGGAGCCAGCCAGCATATTGTTTACTAGAGATGGAGCCAGCATATTGTCTACTAGAGATGGAGCCAGCATATTGTCTACTAGAGATGGAGCCAGCATATTGTCTACTAGAGATGGAGCCAGCATATTGTCTACTAGAGATGGAGCCAGCCAGCATATTGTCTACTAGAGATGGAGCCAGCATATTGTCTACTAGAGATGGAGCCAGCATATTGTCTACTAGAGATGGAGCCAGCATATTGTCTACTAGAGATGGAGCCAGCATATTGTCTACTAGAGATGGAGCCATCATATTGTCTACTAGAGATGGAGCCAGCATATTGTCTACTAGAGATGGAGCCAGCCAGCATGTTGTTTACTAGAGATGGAGTCAGCATATTGTCTACTAGAGATGGAGCCAGCATATTGTCTACTAGAGATGGAGTCAGCATATTGTCTACTAGAGATGGAGCCAGCATTTTGTCTACTAGAGATGGAGCCAGCAAGCATATTGTTTACTAGAGATGGAGCCAATATATTGTCTACTAGAGATGGAGCCAGCATATTGTCTACTAGAGATGGAGCCAACATATTGTCTACTAGAGATGGAGCCAGCATATTGTCTACTAGAGATGGAGCCAGCATATTGTCTACTAGAGATGGAGCCAGCATATTGTCTACTAGAGATGGAGTCAGCATATTGTCTACTAGAGATGGAGCCAGCATATTGTCTACTAGAGATGGAGCCAGCATATTGTCTACTAGAGATGGAGCCAGCATATTGTCTACTAGAGATGGAGCCAGCATATTGTCTACTAGAGATGGAGCCAGCATATTGTCTACTAGAGATGGAGCCAGCATATTGTCTACTAGAGATGGAGCCAGCATATTGTCTACTAGAGATGGAGCCATCATATTGTCTACTAGAGATGGAGCCAGCATATTGTCTACTAGAGATGGAGCCAGCCAGCATGTTGTTTACTAGAGATGTAGTCAGCATATTGTCTACTAGAGATGGAGCCAGCATATTGTCTACTAGAGATGGAGTCAGCATATTGTCTACTAGAGATGGAGCCAGCATTTTGTCTACTAGAGATGGAGCCAGCCAGCATATTGTTTACTAGAGATGGAGCCAATATATTGTCTACTAGAGATGGAGCCAGCATATGGTATACTAGAGATGGAGCCAACATATTGTCTACTAGAGATGGAGCCAGCATATTGTCTACTAGAGATGGAGTCAGCATATTGTCTACTAGAGATGGAGCCAGCATATTGTCTACTAGAGATGGAGACAGCATATTGTCTACTAGAGATGGAGCCAGCATATTGTCTACTAGAGATGGAGCCAGCATATTGTCTACTAGAGATGGAGCCAGCATATTGTCTACTAGAGATGGAGCCAGCATATTGTCTACTAGAGATGGAGCCAGCATATTGTCTACTAGAGATGGAGCCAGCATATTGTCTACTAGAGATGGAGCCATCATATTGTCTACTAGAGATGGAGCCAGCATATTGTCTACTAGAGATGGAGCCAGCCAGCATGTTGTTTACTAGAGATGTAGTCAGCATATTGTCTACTAGAGATGGAGCCAGCATATTGTCTACTAGAGATGGAGTCAGCATATTGTTTACTAGAGATGGAGCCAGCATTTTGTCTACTAGAGATGGAGCCAGCCAGCATATTGTCTACTAGAGATGGAGCCAATATATTGTCTACTAGAGATGGAGCCAGCATATTGTATACTAGAGATGGAGCCAACATATTGTCTACTAGAGATGGAGCCAGCATATTGTCTACTAGAGATGGAGCCAGCATATTGTCTACTAGAGATGGAGCCAGCATATTGTCTACTAGAGATGGAGCCAGCATATTGTCTACTAGAGATGGAGCCAGCATATTGTCCTACTAGAGGATGGAGCCAACATATTGTCTACTAGAGATGGAGACAGCATATTGTCTACTAGAGATGGAGACAGCATATTGTCTACTAGAGATGGAGCCAGCATATTGTCTACTAGAGATGGAGACAGCATATTGTCTACTAGAGATGGAGCCATCATATTGTCTACTAGAGATGGAGCCAGCATATTGTCTACTAGAGATGGAGCCAGCATATTGTCTACTAGAGATGGAGCCAGCATATTGTCTACTAGAGATGGAGCCAGCATATTGTCTACTAGAGATGGAGACAGCATATTGTCTACTAGAGATGGAGCCAGCATATTGTCTACTAGAGATGGAGCCAGCGTATTGTCTACTAGAGATGGAGCGAGCATATTGTCTACTAGAGATGGAGCCAGCATATTGTCTACTAGAGATGGAAGATGGAGCCAGCCAAGCATATTGTCTACTAGAGGATGGAGCCAGCATATTGTCTACTAGAGATGGAGCCAGCATATTGTCTACTAGAGATGCGACGCCAGCATATTGTCTACTAGAGATGGAGCCAGCATATTGTCTACTAGAGATGGAGTCAGCATATTGTCTACTAGAGATGGAGCCAGCATATTGTCTACTAGAGATGGAGCCAACATATGTCTACTAGAGACGGAGCCAGCATAATGTCTACTAGAGATGGAGCCAGCATATTGTATACTAGAGATGGAGCCAGCATATTGTCTACTAGAGATGGAGCCAGCATTGTATACTAGAGATGGAGCCCAGCATATTGTATACTAGAGATGGAGCCAGCATATTGTCTACTAGAGATGGAGCCCAGCATATTGTCTACTAGAGATGGAGCCAGCCAGCATATTGTCTACTAGAGATGGAGCCAGCATATTGTCTACTAGAGATGGAGCCAGCCAGCATATTGTTTACTAGAGATGGAGCCAGCATATTGTATACTAGAGATGGAGCCAGCATATTGTATACTAGAGATGGAGCCAACATATTGTCTACTAGAGATGGAGCCAGCATATTGTCTACTAGAGATGGAGCCAGCCAGCATATTGTCTACTAGAGATGGAGCCAGCCAGCATATTGTCTACTAGAGATGGAGCCAGCATATTGTCTACTAGAGATGGAGCCAGCATATTGTCTACTAGAGATGGAGCCAGCATATTGTCTACTAGAGATGGAGCCAGCATATTGTCTACTAGAGATGGAGCCAGCATATTGTCTACTAGAGATGGAGCCAGCATATTGTCTACTAGAGATGGAGCCAGCATATTGTCTACTAGAGATGGAGCCAGCATATTGTCTACTAGAGATGGAGCCAGCATATTGTCTACTAGAGATGGAGCCAGCATATTGTCTACTAGAGATGGAGCCAGCATTTTGTCTACTAGAGATGGAGACAGCCAGCATGTTGTTTACTAGAGATGGAGTCAGCATATTGTCTACTAGAGATGGAGCCAGCATATTGTCTACTAGAGATGGAGCCAGCATATTGTCTACTAGAGATGGAGCCAGCATATTGTCTACTAGAGATGGAGCCAGCATATTGTCTACTAGAGATGGAGCCAGCATATTGTCTACTAGAGATGGAGCCAGCATATTGTCTACTAGAGATGGAGCCAGCATATTGTCTACTAGAGATGGAGCCAGCATATTGTCTACTAGAGATGGAGCCAACATATTGTCTACTAGAGATGGAGCCAGCATATTGTCTACTAGAGATGGAGCCAGCATATTGTCTACTAGAGATGGAGCCAGCATATTGTCTACTAGAGATGGAGCCAGCATATTGTCTACTAGAGATGGAGCCAGCATATTGTCTACTAGAGATGGAGCCAGCATATTGTCTACTAGAGATGGAGCCAGCATATTGTCTACTAGAGATGGAGCCAGTATATTGTCTACTAGAGATGGAGCCAGCATATTGTCTACTAGAGATGGAGCCAGCATATTGTCTACTAGAGATGGAGCCAGCATATTGTCTACTAGAGATGGAGCCAGCATATTGTCTACTAGAGATGGAGTCAGCATATTGTCTACTAGAGATGGAGCCAGCATTTTGTCTACTAGAGATGGAGCCAGCATATTGTCTACTAGAGATGGAGCCAACATATTGTCTACTAGAGATGGAGCCAGCATATTGTCTACTAGAGATGGAGCCAGCATATTGTCTACTAGAGATGGAGCCAGCATATTGTCTACTAGAGATGGAGCCAGCATATTGTCTACTAGAGATGGAGCCAGCATATTGTCTACTAGAGATGGAGCCAGCATATTGTCTACTAGAGATGGAGCCAGCATATTGTCTACTAGAGATGGAGCCAGCCAGCATATTGTCTACTAGAGATGGAGCCAGCATATTGTCTACTAGAGATGGAGCCAGCATATTGTCTACTAGAGATGGAGCCAATATATTGTCTACTAGAGATGGAGCCAGCATATTGTCTACTAGAGATGGAGCCAGCATATTGTCTACTAGAGATGGAGCCAGCATATTGTCTACTAGAGATGGAGCCAGCATATTGTCTACTAGAGATGGAGCCAGCATATTGTCTACTAGAGATGGAGCCAGCATATTGTCTACTAGAGATGGAGCCAGCATATTGTCTACTAGAGATGGAGCCAGCATATTGTCTACTAGAGATGGAGCCAGCATATTGTCTACTAGAGATGGAGCCAGCATATTGTCTACTAGAGATGGAGCCAGCATATTGTCTACTAGAGATGGAGCCAGTATATTGTCTACTTGAGATGGAGCCAGCATATTGTCTACTAGAGATGGAGCCAGCATATTGTCTACTAGAGATGGAGCCAGCATATTGTCTACTAGAGATGGAGCCAGTATATTGTCTACTAGAGATGGAGCCAGCCTGCAGGTTATTTTGTGTTATCCAGAGCACCCCTACGTACCTCCTTCCGTGGAATAGAAGGAGAAGCTACTGTACTAAGATATTTATATTTTATACATTAATACAACAGTCAGATAAGAGGCGGTAAAGTCATCCCGTCCCATAAATAAAGATATCTATGAATTAAATCAACCCATTCCATTCATAAACTATATATGGTTCCATTGCCTGAGACTCAAATGGAATCATATTCCCTATGGTTAAAAAAAGGGAACAGTGTGCCATTTGGAATACAGCCTATATAATATCTTATTTATTCACACCACATGTCCCCCCAGTCTGACAGACACTGTAGTTGACCTTACCAAGAGAAGCTGTGATAATCAGTGACATGGAGCTGCCTGAATTTGTGTGAAATGCAGCCTACTGAATTACAGGAGCCTTCCATAGGTGTAATGGACCAGCAGGTATGTGTTTGCCATGTAGTGTTGCCTGCATCCCAAATGGCTCCCTTATCCTTATGTAGTGCACCACTTTTGACCAGGGCCCATTGGGTAGTGCATTATATAGGGAATAAGGTGCCATAGGGCTCTGATCTAAAGTAGTGCACTATATAGGGAATAGGGTGCCATGGGGCTCTGGTCTAAAGTAGTGCACTATAATAGGGAATAGGGTGCCATAGGGCTCTGGTCTAAAGTAGTGCACTATATAGGGAATAGGGTACCATTGGGGACGTATCATGTATCTGTCGTTGTCTATATAACAGTCTACAGTATAACAGGAGGAGACAGAGAGACAGTGTGTTCTACAGTCTAACAGGAGGAGACAGAGAGACAGCGTGTTCTACAGTCTAACAGGAGGAGACAGAGAGACAGCGTGTTCTACTGTCTAACAGGAGGAGACAGAGAGACAGTGTGTTCTACAGTCTAACAGGAGGAGACAGAGAGACAGCGTGTTCTAAACAGTCTAACAGGAGGAGACAGAGAGACAGCGTGTTCTACTGTCTAACAGGAGGAGACAGAGAGACAGTGTGTTCTACTGTCTAACAGGAGGAGACAGAGAGACAGAGAGACAGCATGTTCTACAGTCTAACAGGAGGAGACAGAGAGAACAGCGTGTTCTACTGTCTAACAGGAGGAGACAGAGAGACAGCGTGTTCTACAGTCTAACAGGAGGAGACAGAGAGACAGCGTGTTCTACAGTCTAACAGGAGGAGACAGAGAGACAGCGTGTTCTACAGTATAACAGGAGGAGACAGAGAGACAGCGTGTTCTACTGTCTAACAGGAGGAGACAGAGAGATAGCGTGTTCTACTGTCTAACAGGAGGAGACAGAGAGACAGAGTGTTCTATACTGTCTAACAGGAGGAGACAGAGAGACAGAGTGTTCTACTGTCTAACAGGAGGAGACAGAGAGACAGAGTGTTCTACTGTCTAACAGGAGGAGACAGAGAGACAGCGTGTTCTACAGTCTAACAGGAGGAGACAGAGAGACAGTGTGTTTCTACAGTATAACAGGAGGAGACAGAGAGACAGCGTGTTCTACAGTATAACAGGAGGAGACAGAGAGACAGCGTGTTCTACTGTCTAACAGGAGGAGACAGAGAGACAGCGTGTTCTACAAGTCTAACAGGAGGAGACAGAGAGACAGAGAGACAGCCATGTTTACAGTCTAACCAGGAGGAGACAGAGAGACAGCGGTTCTACAGTCTACAGGAGGAGACAGAGAGACAGCGTGTTCTACAGTATAACAGGAGGAGAGACAGAGAGACAGCGTGTTCTACTGTCTAACAGGAAGGAGACAGAGAGACAGCGTGTTCTACAGTCTAACTGGAGGAGACAGAGAGACAGCGTGTTCTACTGTCTAACAGGAGGAGACAGAGAGACAGAGAGACAGTGTGTTCTAACTGTCTAACAGGAGGAGACAGAGAGACAGCGTGTTCTACTGTCTAACAGGAGGAGACAGAGACACAGAGTGTTCTACTGTCTAACAGGAGGAGACAGAGAGACAGAGTGTTCTACTGTCTAACAGGAGGAGACAGAGAGACAGAGTGTTCTACTGTCTAACAGGAGAGAACAGAGAGATAGCGTGTTCTAACAGTCTAACAGGAGGAGACAGAGAGACAGCGTGTTCTACAGTATAACAGGAGGAGACAGAGAGACAGCGTGTTTCTACAGTATAACAGGAGGAGACAGAGAGACAGAGTGTTCTACTGTCTAACAGGAGGAGACAGAGAGACAGCGTGTTCTAACAGTCTAACAGGAGGAGACAGAGAGACAGAGTGTTCTACTGTCTAACAGGAGGAGACAGAGAGACAGAGTGTTCTACTGTCTAACAGGAGGAGACAGAGAGACAGCGTGTTCTACTGTCTAACAGGAGGAGACAGAGAGACAGAGTGTTCTACAGTCTAACAGGAGGAGACAGAGAGACAGAGTGTTCTACTGTCTAACAGGAGGAGACAGAGAGACAGCGTGTTCTACAGTCTAACAGGAGGAGACAGAGAGACAGTGTGTTCTACAGTATAACAGGAGGGAGACAGAGAGACAGCGTGTTCTACAGTATAACAGGAGGAGACAGAGAGACAAGCGTGTTCTACTGTCTAACAGGAGGAGACAGAGAGACAGCGTGTTCTACAGTCTAACAGGAGGAGACAGAGAGACAGAGAGACAGCATGTTCTACAGTCTAACAGGAGGAGACAGAGAGACAGCGTGTTCTAACAGTCTAACAGTAGGAGACAGAGAGACAGCGTGTTCTACAGTATAACAGGAGGAGACAGAGAGACAGCGTGTTCTACTGTCTAACAGGAGGAGACAGAGAGACAGCGTGTTCTACAGTCTAACTGGAGGAGACAGAGAGACAAGCGTGTTCTACTGTCTAACAGGAGGAGACAGAGAGACAGAGAGACATGTGTTCTACTGTCTAACAGGAGGAGACAGAGAGACAGCGTGTTCTACTGTCTACAGGAGGAGACAGAGACACAGAGTGTTCTACTGTCTAACAGGAGGAAGACAGAGAGACAGAGTGGTTTCTACTGTCTACAGGAGGAAGACAGAGAGACAGAGTGTTCTACTGTCTAACAGGAGGAGACAGAGAGATAGCGTGTTCTACAGTCTAACAGGAGGAGACAGAGAGACAGCGTGTTCTACAGTATAACAGGAGGAGACAGAGAGACAGTGTGTTCTACAGTCTAACAGGAGGAGACAGAGAGACAGCGTGTTCTACAGTCTAACAGGAGGAGACAGAGAGACAGCGTGTTCTACTGTCTAACAGGAGGAGACAGAGAGACAGTGTGTTCTACTGTCTAACAGGAGGAGACAGAGAGACAGAGAGACAGCATGTTCTACAGTCTAACAGGAGGAGACAGAGAGACAGCGTGTTCTACTGTCTAACAGGAGGAGACAGAGAGACAGCGTGTTCTACAGTCTAACAGGAGGAGACAGAGAGACAAGCGTGTTCTACAGTCTAACAGGAGGAGACAGAGAGACAGCGTGTTCTACAGTATAACAGGAGGAGACAGAGAGACAGCGTGTTCTACTGTCTAACAGGAGGAGACAGAGAGATAGCGTGTTCTACTGTCTAACAGGAGGAGACAGAGAGACAGAGTGTTCTACTGTCTAACAGGAGGAGACAGAGAGACAGAGTGTTCTACTGTCTAACAGGAGGAGACAGAGAGACAGAGTGTTCTACTGTCTAACAGGAGGAGACAGAGAGACAGCGTGTTCTACAGTCTAACAGGAGGAGACAGAGAGACAGTGTGTTCTACAGTATAACAGGAGGAGACAGAGAGACAGCGTGTTCTACAGTATAACAGGAGGAGACAGAGAGACAGCGTGTTCTACTGTCTAACAGGAGAGACAGAGAGACAGCGTGTTCTACAGTCTAACAGGAGGAGACAGAGAGACAGAGAGACAGCATGTTCTACAGTCTAACAGGAGGAGACAGAGAGACAGCGTGTTCTACAGTCTAACAGGAGGAGACAGAGAGACAGCGTGTTCTACAGTATAACAGGAGGAGACAGAGAGACAGCGTGTTCTACTGTCTAACAGGAGGAGACAGAGAGACAGCGTGTTCTACAGTCTAACTGGAGGAGACAGAGAGACAGCGTGTTCTACTGTCTAACAGGAGGAGACAGAGAGACAGAGAGACAGTGTGTTCTACTGTCTAACAGGAGGAGACAGAGAGACAGCGTGTTCTACTGTCTAACAGGAGGAGACAGAGACACAGAGTGTTCTACTGTCTAACAGGAGGAGACAGAGAGACAGAGTGTTCTACTGTCTAACAGGAGGAGACAGAGAGACAGAGTGTTCTACTGTCTAACAGGAGGAGACAGAGAGATAGCGTGTTCTACAGTCTAACAGGAGGAGACAGAGAGACAGCGTGTTCTACAGTATAACAGGAGGAGACAGAGAGACAGCGTGTTCTACAGTATAACAGGAGGAGACAGAGAGACAGAGTGTTCTACTGTCTAACAGGAGGAGACAGAGAGACAGCGTGTTCTAAACAGTCTAACAGGAGGAGACAGAGAGACAGAGTGTTTCTACTGTCTAACAGGAGGAGACAGAGAGACAGAGTGTTCTACTGTCTAACAGGAGGAGACAGAGAGACAGCGTGTTCTACTGTCTAACAGGAGGAGACAGAGAGACAGAGTGTTCTACAGTCTAACAGGAGGAGACAGAGAGACAGAGTGTTCTACTGTCTAACAGGAGGAGACAGAGAGACAGCGTGTTCTACAGTCTAACAGGAGGAGACAGAGAGACAGTGTGTTCTACAGTATAACAGGAGGAGACAGAGAGACAGCGTGTTCTACAGTATAACAGGAGGAGACAGAGAGACAGCGTGTTCTACTGTCTAACAGGAGGAGACAGAGAGACAGCGTGTTCTACAGTCTAACAGGAGGAGACAGAGAGACAGAGAGACAGCATGTTCTACAGTCTAACAGGAGGAGACAGAGAGACAGCGTGTTCTACAGTCTAACAGGAGGAGACAGAGAGACAGCGTGTTCTACAGTATAACAGGAGGAGACAGAGAGACAGCGTGTTCTACTGTCTAACAGGAGGAGACAGAGAGACAGCGTGTTTCTACAGTCTAACTGGAGGAGACAGAGAGACAGCGTGTTCTACTGTCTAACAGGAGGAGACAGAGAGACAGAGAGACAGTGTGTTCTACTGTCTAACAGGAGGAGACAGAGACACAGAGTGTTCTACTGTCTAACAGGAGGAGACAGAGAGACAGAGTGTTCTACTGTCTAACAGGAGGAGACAGAGAGACAGAGTGTTCTACTGTCTAACAGGAGAGACAGAGAGATAGCGTGTTCTACAGTCTAACAGGAGGAGACAGAGAGACAGCGTGTTCTACAGTATAACAGGAGGAGACAGAGAGACAGAGTGTTCTACTGTCTAACAGGAGGAGACAGAGAGACAGCGTGTTTCTACAGTCTAACAGGAGGAGACAGAGAGACAGAGTGTTCTACTGTCTAACAGGAGGAGACAGAGAGACAGAGTGTTCTACTGTCTAACAGGAGGAGACAGAGAGACAGCGTGTTCTACAGTCTAACAGGAGGAGACAGAGAGACAGCGTGTTCTACAGTCTAACAGGAGGAGACAGAGAGACAGCGTGTTCTACAGTAATAACACGAGGAGACAGAGAGACAGCGTGTTCTACTGTCTAACAGGAGGAGACAGAGAGACAGCGTGTTCTACAGTCTAAAGGAGGAGACAGAGAGACAGAGTGTTCTAACTGTCTAACAGGAGGAGACAGAGAGACAGAGTGTTCTACTGTCTAACAGGAGGAGAGACAGAGAGACAGCGTGTTCTACAGTCTAACAGGAGGAGAACAGAGAGACGCGTGTTCTACAGTATAACACGAGGAGACAGAGAGACGCGTGTTCTACTGTCTAACAGGAGGAGACAGAGAGACAGCCGTGTTCTACTGTCTAACAGGAGGAGACAGAGAGACAGAGAGACAAGCGTGTTCTACTGTCTGCATCACTCAACTTCCTCTCTCCTCTTTGAATCCGTGAATATTAAATATGGACTAAGGAATCTGTGTCACATCCTCAATACCCATCTGTCCCCTGATAGTGCACACACACCACACACACACACACACACACACACACACACACACACACACACACACACACACACACACACACACACACACACACGCACACCACCACACACACCACACACACACACTCACACTCACACACGCACACTCAAACACACACACTCATACGCACACACACGCACACACACTCACACTCACACACACTCACACACTCATACGCACACACACACGCACACACACATCTGAAACACACATCCCCTGATAATTGCAGCGACAAAGTCGATGCGGAACACGGAACATCAGAACACGGAACATCAGAACACGGAACATCAGAACATCCGAACATCAGAACATGGTCAAACATTAATTTGACATGGACTCGTTATCTAATGAAGAGTCGTCAGGGGGTTCTATCACCGTGACTACAGCGGCTGCATGTCTTTAAAGTCTCTGTGATTGTCTTGTGATCCCAAAGCCAACACGACATGACCCAAATGTGACGGACTCCATTTCCCTATGGTGTACTGTAATGGAGTCTTCTGATGGGGGGGAGGGTGGGGGGGGGGGGGGGGGACGGACGGACCCACCTTCCCTATGGTGTACTGTCATGGAGCCTTCTGATGGGGGGGAGGGGGGGGGGCCACCTTCCCTATGGTGTACTGTAATGGAGCCTTGTGATTTGGGGGGTCCTATCAACGAAGGTGATGCTTCACATGTTCAGGTATACCAGTCATCTAGGATGATGTCTGTATATTCAGGTATACCAGTCATCTAGGATGATGTCTGAATATTCAGGTATACCAGTCATCAGTCACATTCTAGGATGATGTCTGTATATTCAGGTAAATGTCACATCGGTTGACTTGTGTAATTCTGCATATCTAATGAAGTATTAAATTACCAGAGCTCTTCTTGCTGAACAGCCGGCCTCCCATCCTGACATACTGATAGTATTTAGCCTTTAGAAGTGCCTGGTCATTAATATTCACAACCTCTCCTCCCTCCCTCCCTCCCTCCCTCCCTCCCTCCCTCCCTCCCCTCCCTCCCTCCCTCCCTCGCAATCCAGCCCTCCCATCGCTCCATCCCTCCCTCCATCCCTCTGTCCCTCCCTCCCTCCCTCGCTCCATCCATCCCTCCCTCCAGCCCTCCCTCCCTCCCTCCATCCCCTCTATCCCTCCCTCCCTCCCTCCATCCTCCCTCTATCCCTCTCTCCCTCATCCCTCCCTCACTCCCTCCCTCTATCCCTCCATCCTTCCCTCCTCCCTCCATCCCTCCCTCCCTCCCTCTATCCTCTCATCCCTTCGTCCCTCCATCCCTCCCTCCATCCCTCCCTCCCTCCCCCCTACATCCCTCCATCCCTCCCTCCATCCCTCCCTCCATCCCTCCCTTGCTCAATCCCTCCCTCCCTCGCTCAATCCCTCCCTCCCTCTATCCTCCCTCCGTCCAGCCCTCCCTCCCTCCCTCCATCCCTCCCTCCCTCTATCCCTCCCTCCCTCCCTCTATCCCTCCCTCCCTCCCACCATCCCTCCCTCTATCCCTCTCTCCCTTCATCCCTCCCTCCCTCTCTCCCTCCCTCTATCCCTCCATCCTCCCTCCATCCCTCCCTCCCTCCCTCCCTCCCTCCATCCCTCTCTCCCTTCGTCCCTCCATCCCTCCCTCCATCCCTCCTCCCTTCATCCCTCATCCCTCCTCCATCCCTCCCTCTCTCCCTTCATCCCTCCCTCCCTCCCTCTCTCCCTTCATCCCTCCCTCCCTCACTCCCTCCCTCTATCCCTCCATCCCTCCCTCCCTCCCTCCCTCCATCCCTCCCTCCCTCCCTCTCTCCCTTCATCCCCCCCTCCCTCACTCCCTCCCTCTATCCCTCCATCCCTATATCCCTCCATCCCTCCCTAACCCTCCATCCCTCTGTCCCTCCCTCCCTCCATCCTCTCTCCATCCCCTCCCGTGCTCCCTCCCTCACTCGCTCCCTCTCTCCCTTCATCCCTCCCTCCCTCCCTCTCTCCCTTCATCCCTCCCTCCCTCTCTCCCTCCGCTCTATCCCTCCATCCCTCCCTCCATCCATCCCTCCCTCCCTCTATCCCTCCCTCCCTCCCTCCCTCCATCCATCCCTCTGCTCCATCCCTCCCTCCATCCCTCTCTCCATCCCTCCTTTCTCCCTCCCTCACTCGCTCCCTCTCCTCCCTGCATCCCTCCCTCCCTCCCTCACTCCCTCCCTCTATCCCTCCATCCCTCCCTCCTCCATCCCTCCCTCCCTCCCTCCCTCCCTCCCTCCCTCCCTCCCCCCCCCCCTCCCCTCCGCCCCCCCTCCCTCCCTCCCTCTCTCCCTTCATCCCTCCCTCCCCCTCCCTCTATCCCTCCATCCCTCCTCCCTCCCTCCATCCTCCCTCCCCCCTCCTCCCGCTCTCCTCCCTCCCGCCCTCCCCCCGCCCTCCCTCCCTCCTCGCCTTCTCCCTCCCTCCCGCTCTCCCTCCCTCTATCCCCCATCCCTCCCTCCCTCCCTCCATCCATCCCTCCCTCCCTCTATCCCTCCATCCC